>NC_135273.1:36463434-36468260 GCF_051311805.1 Agelaius phoeniceus
GGGTTAGGGTTAGGGTTAGGGTTAGGGTTAGGGTTAGGGTTAGGGTTAGGGTTAGGGTTAGGGTTAGGGTTAGGGTTAGGGTTAGGGTTAGGGTTAGGGTTAGGGTTAGGGTTAGGGTTAGGGTTAGGGTTAGGGTTAGGGTTAGGGTTAGGTTAGGGTTAGGGTTAGGGTGGGTAGGGTTAGGGTTAGGGTTAGGGTTAGGGTTAGGGTTAGGGTTAGGGTTAGGGTTAGGGTTAGGGTTAGGGTTAGGGTTAGGGTTAGGGTTAGGGTTAGGGTTAGGGTTAGGGTTGGTTAGGGTTAGGGTTAGGGTTAGGGTTAGGGTTAGGGTTAGGGTTAGGGTTAGGGTTAGGGTTAGGGTTAGGGTTAGGGTTAGGGTTAGGGTTAGGGTTAGGGTTAGGGTTAGGGTTAGGGTTAGGGTTAGGGTTAGGGTTAGGGTTAGGGTTAGGGTTAGGGTTAGGGTTAGGGTTAGGGTTAGGGTTAGGGTTAGGGTTAGGGTTAGGGTTAGGGTTAGGGTTAGGGTTAGGGTTAGGGTTAGGGTTAGGGTTAGGGTTAGGGTTAGGGTTAGGGTTAGGGTTAGGGTTAGGGTTAGGGTTAGGGTTAGGGTTAGGGTTAGGGTTAGGGTTAGGGTTAGGGTTAGGGTTAGGGTTAGGTTAGGGTTAGGGTTAGGGTTAGGGTTAGGGTTAGGGTTAGGGTTAGGGTTAGGGTTAGGGTTAGGGTTAGGGTTAGGGTTAGGGTTAGGGTTAGGGTTAGGGTTAGGGTTAGGGTTAGGGTTAGGGTTAGGGTTAGGGTTAGGGTTAGGGTTAGGGTTAGGGTTAGGGTTAGGGTTAGGGTTAGGGTTAGGGTTAGGGTTAGGGTTAGGGTTAGGGTTAGGGTTAGGGTTAGGGTTAGGGTTAGGGTTAGGTTAGGGTTAGGGTTAGGGTTAGGGTTAGGGTTAGGGTTAGGGTTAGGGTTAGGGTTAGGGTTAGGGTTAGGGTTAGGGTTAGGGGTTAGGGTTAGGGTTAGGGTTAGGGTTAGGGTTAGGGTTAGGGTTAGGGTTAGGGTTAGGGTTAGGGTTAGGGTTAGGGTTAGGGTTAGGGTTAGGGTTAGGGTTAGGGTTAGGGTTAGGGTTAGGGTTAGGGTTAGGGTTAGGGTTAGGGTTAGGGTTAGGGTTAGGGTTAGGGTTAGGGTTAGGGTTAGGGTTAGGGTTAGGGTTAGGGTTAGGGTTAGGGTTAGGGTTAGGGTTAGGGTTAGGGTTAGGGTTAGGGTTAGGGTTAGGGTTAGGGTTAGGGTTAGGGTTAGGGTTAGGGTTAGGGTTAGGGTTAGGGTTAGGGTTAGGGTTAGGGTTAGGGTTAGGGTTAGGGTTAGGGTTAGGGTTAGGGTTAGGGTTAGGGTTAGGGTTAGGGTTAGGGTTAGGGTTAGGGTTAGGGTTAGGTTAGGGTTAGGGTTAGGGTTAGGGTTAGGGTTAGGGTTAGGGTTAGGGTTAGGGTTAGGGTTAGGGTTAGGGTTAGGGTTAGGGTTAGGGTTAGGGTTAGGGTTAGGGTTAGGGTTAGGGTTAGGGTTAGGGTTAGGGTTAGGGTTAGGGTTAGGGTTAGGGTTAGGGTTAGGGTTAGGGTTAGGGTTAGGGTTAGGGTTAGGGTTAGGGTTAGGGTTAGGGTTAGGGTTAGGGTTAGGGTTAGGGTTAGGGTTAGGGTTAGGGTTAGGGTTAGGGTTAGGGTTAGGGTTAGGGTTAGGGTTAGGGTTAGGGTTAGGGTTAGGGTTAGGGTTAGGGTTAGGGTTAGGGTTAGGGTTAGGGTTAGGGTTAGGGTTAGGGTTAGGGTTAGGGTTAGGGGTTAGGGTTAGGGTTAGGGTTAGGGTTAGGGTTAGGGTTAGGGTTAGGGTTAGGGTTAGGGTTAGGGTTAGGGTTAGGGTTAGGGTTAGGGTTAGGGTTAGGGTTAGGGTTAGGGTTAGGGTTAGGGTTAGGGTTAGGGTTAGGGTTAGGGTTAGGGTTAGGGTTAGGGTTAGGGTTAGGGTTAGGGTTAGGGTTAGGGTTAGGGTTAGGGTTAGGGTTAGGGTTAGGGTTAGGGTTAGGGTTAGGGTTAGGGTTAGGGTTAGGGTTAGGGTTAGGGTTAGGGTTAGGGTTAGGGTTAGGGTTAGGGTTAGGGTTAGGGTTAGGGTTAGGGTTAGGGTTAGGGTTAGGGTTAGGGTTAGGGTTAGGGTTAGGGTTAGGGTTAGGGTTAGGGTTAGGGTTAGGGTTAGGGTTAGGGTTAGGGTTAGGGTTAGGGTTAGGGTTAGGGTTAGGGTTAGGGTTAGGGTTAGGGTTAGGGTTAGGGTTAGGGTTAGGGTTAGGGTTAGGGTTAGGGTTAGGGTTAGGGTTAGGGTTAGGGTTAGGGTTAGGGTTAGGGTTAGGGTTAGGGTTAGGGTTAGGGTTAGGGTTAGGGTTAGGGTTAGGGTTAGGGTTAGGGTTAGGGTTAGGGTTAGGGTTAGGGTTAGGGTTAGGGTTAGGGTTAGGGTTAGGGTTAGGGTTAGGGTTAGGGTTAGGGTTAGGGTTAGGGTTAGGGTTAGGGTTAGGTTAGGGTTAGGGTTAGGGTTAGGGTTAGGGTTAGGGTTAGGGGTTAGGGTTAGGGTTAGGGTTAGGGTTAGGGTTAGGGTTAGGGTTAGGGTTAGGGTTAGGGTTAGGGTTAGGGTTAGGGTTAGGGTTAGGGTTAGGGTTAGGGTTAGGGTTAGGGTTAGGGTTAGGGTTAGGGTTAGGGTTAGGGTTAGGGTTAGGGTTAGGGTTAGGGTTAGGGGTTAGGGTTAGGGTTAGGGTTAGGGTTAGGGTTAGGGTTAGGGTTAGGGTTAGGGTTAGGGTTAGGGTTAGGGTTAGGTTAGGGTTAGGGTTAGGGTTAGGGTTAGGGTTAGGGTTAGGGTTAGGGTTAGGGTTAGGGTTAGGGTTAGGGTTAGGGTTAGGGTTAGGGTTAGGGTTAGGGTTAGGGTTAGGGTTAGGGTTAGGGTTAGGGTTAGGGTTAGGGTTAGGGTTAGGGTTAGGGTTAGGGTTAGGGTTAGGGTTAGGGTTAGGGTTAGGGTTAGGGTTAGGGTTAGGGTTAGGGTTAGGGTTAGGGTTAGGGTTAGGGTTAGGGTTAGGGTTAGGGTTAGGGTTAGGGTTAGGGTTAGGGTTAGGGTTAGGGTTAGGGTTAGGGTTAGGGTTAGGGTTAGGGTTAGGGTTAGGGTTAGGGTTAGGGTTAGGGTTAGGGTTAGGGTTAGGGTTAGGGTTAGGGTTAGGGTTAGGGTTAGGGTTAGGGTTAGGGTTAGGGTTAGGGTTAGGGTTAGGGTTAGGGTTAGGGTTAGGGTTAGGGTTAGGGTTAGGGTTAGGGTTAGGGTTAGGGTTAGGGTTAGGGTTAGGGTTAGGGTTAGGGTTAGGGTTAGGGTTAGGGTTAGGGTTAGGGTTAGGGTTAGGGTTAGGGTTAGGGTTAGGGTTAGGGTTAGGGTTAGGGTTAGGGTTAGGGTTAGGGTTAGGGTTAGGGTTAGGGTTAGGGTTAGGGTTAGGGTTAGGGTTAGGGTTAGGGTTAGGGTTAGGGTTAGGGTTAGGGTTAGGGTTAGGGTTAGGGTTAGGGTTAGGGTTAGGGTTAGGGTTAGGGTTAGGGTTAGGGTTAGGGTTAGGGTTGGGTTAGGGTTAGGGTTAGGGTTAGGGTTAGGGTTAGGGTTAGGGTTAGGGTTAGGTTAGGGTTAGGGTTAGGGTTAGGGTTAGGGTTAGGGTTAGGGTTAGGGTTAGGGTTAGGGTTAGGGTTAGGGTTAGGGTTAGGGTTAGGGTTAGGGTTAGGGTTAGGGTTAGGGTTAGGGTTAGGGTTAGGGTTAGGGTTAGGGTTAGGGTTAGGGTTAGGGTTAGGGTTAGGGTTAGGGTTAGGGTTAGGGTTAGGGTTAGGGTTAGGGTTAGGGTTAGGGTTAGGGTTAGGGTAGGGTTAGGGTTAGGGTTAGGGTTAGGGTTAGGGTTAGGGTTAGGGTTAGGGTTAGGGTTAGGGTTAGGGTTAGGGTTAGGGTTAGGGTTAGGGTTAGGGTTAGGGTTAGGGTTAGGGTTAGGGTTAGGGTTAGGGTTAGGGTTAGGGTTAGGGTTAGGGTTAGGGTTAGGGTTAGGGTTAGGGTTAGGGTTAGGGTTAGGGTTAGGGTTAGGGTTAGGGTTAGGGTTAGGGTTAGGGTTAGGGTTAGGGTTAGGGTTAGGGTTAGGGTTAGGGTTAGGGTTAGGGTTAGGGTTAGGGTTAGGGTTAGGGTTAGGGTTAGGGTTAGGGTTAGGGTTAGGGTTAGGGTTAGGGTTAGGGTTAGGGTTAGGGTTAGGGTTAGGTTAGGGTTAGGGTTAGGGTTAGGGTTAGGGTTAGGGTTAGGGTTAGGGTTAGGGTTAGGGTTAGGGTTAGGGTTAGGGTTAGGGTTAGGGTTAGGGTTAGGGTTAGGGTTAGGGTTAGGGTTAGGGTTAGGGTTAGGGTTAGGGTTAGGGTTAGGGTTAGGGTTAGGGTTAGGGTTAGGGTTAGGGTTAGGGTTAGGGTTAGGGTTAGGGTTAGGGTTAGGGTTAGGGTTAGGGTTAGGGTTAGGGTTAGGGTTAGGGTTAGGGTTAGGGTTAGGGTTAGGGTTAGGGTTAGGGTTAGGGTTAGGGTTAGGGTTAGGGTTAGGGTTAGGGTTAGGGTTAGGGTTAGGGTTAGGGTTAGGGTTAGGGTTAGGGTTAGGGTTAGGGTTAGGGTTAGGGTTAGGGTTAGGGTTAGGGTTAGGGTTAGGGTTAGGGGTTAGGGTTAGGGTTAGGGTTAGGGTTAGGGTTAGGGTTAGGGTTAGGGTTAGGGTTAGGGTTAGGGTTAGGGTTAGGTTAGGGTTAGGGTTAGGGTTAGGGTTAGGGTTAGGGTTAGGGTTAG